>NC_057796.1:429403723-429405770 GCF_018294505.1 Triticum aestivum | reverse complement strand
TTCCTCTTCTTATCCTCCTTTTTTCTCTCCTTCTTTTTCTTCTAAATATGAACATATACATAAATGACTTTGATCATACACAATTTTTCTATACATACACAATATGAACATATACATAAATTGACAAATAAAATTCTATGAACAAAAAACATCATAAAAATTCTATGAACAAAATTACAATAGAAAAAAAATCATAAAAATTCTATGAACAAAATTACAACAGAAAAAAATCATAAAAATTCTATGAAAAAATTGACATATTCTTTGCATATGAACATACAAACATTTGCATATTCAACAATAATATCACCAAAAAAAATCTAAACTACACATCTAAATTAATACAACTAAATTACAACAACTAAATTAACTACACATCTAAACTACAGATCCAAATTAATACAACTAAATTACAACATCTAAACTACACATAATAGGGGGCGCGGCAGCGTGGCGGCAGCGGCGGCGGCCATTACAGGGAGGAGGAGGAGGGGATCGGGGCGGCGCTCACAGGGTGCGCGGCGACGGCGACGAGGAGGCAGGGCCGGCAGCGTCGGGGCAGGGGCGGCGCGGGGCGGCGACAGCGTCGGGGCGTGGCGGGACGGTGTCGGGGCGGCACGGGACGGCGTCGGGGCGGCGCGTCGGAGGCAGGGCGACGACGGCGACGGCGAGGCAGACGGGCAGCCTGGCGGCGGGAGAATGAGGAACTCAACGAAAAATTCACAAGTCCTGGTTATATAGACGAGGCATTGGTCCTGGTTCATGGCATAATCCGGGACCAAAGCCCTCCTTTAGTCCCGGTTGGTGCCACCAGCCGGGACCAAAGGTCTCTTTTCAGCAGCCCAAAGGGCGGGAAGCAGAGGCCTTTGGTACCAGTTGGTGGCACCAACCGGTACTAAAGGAGGGCATTGGTACCGGTTGGTTTTATGAACCGGTACCAATGCCACCCTTTAGTCCCGGTTGGTGGCATCAACTGGGACCAAAGGCCTCGTGCTGCCCGTGCCCAAATGTTTAGTCCCACCTCGCTAGCTGAGAGGGGCGCGCCGTGGTTTATAAGCCCCACTGCCGCACCCCTCTCAAGCTCCTCTCCATTGTAGGCTTACGGGCCTAATTGTCATTGCTATGCCTGATGGGCCTACTGGGCCTTTTGCGGGCCTGAATCTGCCCATGGATGGGTTTCTAGTCGTATTCAAGCCGTGGTAGCCCAGTAGGTGGCATATTTTTTATTTTTTCCCTGTTTTTTGTTTTCTTTTTTGCTTTGTTTATATTGTTTTGTTTCTACTTACAACAAAAAACTTATTTATTTTATTTTATTTTGTTTCTAATTACTTATTTATTTTACTTTATGATAATTCTTTTTGTTATTAAAGTTTCTACAAAAAAAGTTCTTTACGAAAATTCTTTTTGATTTTAATGATTTTGAACAGAAAATACTTCGATAATTTTAGTTGCATCAATTTTATATAATTTTAGTTTCAATAATACTACAGGTTGCTTATAATGTTTTGAAAAGAAAATACTTTGATAATTTTAGTTTCATAAATTTTATTTATGTTATTAAAGTTTATTTTATTTTATTTTATTTTGTTTCTACTTATATATTTTATTAAATTTTATATTATTTTGTTTCTAATTACTTATTTATTTTATTTTATTAAAGTTTTTATTTATGTTATCGAAGTATCAGGATTTCATACGGAAACTCGTCTGTTACAAAGGGATTTCATTTTTTTAAACTTATTTGAACTCCTGACTTTTTGTGTGTTCAAAATACACCATTCAAAGCCACATCATCAATTTTCAACCCTTTCTGACTTCATTTGTTATTTTTTATGCATTTACTGATTATTTTGAGCTATAAAACCCTGAAATTGAAAAGCATTTCAAATGAACTCTGAAAAGGTTGAAAGTTGACATGGTATCATCATTTCATCCACATAGCATGTGCAACAAAGTTGAGAGGGTTACAACAAAAACTGGATGCACTTCGTGTACAAAACGGACAATCTCTTTCGAAGTATCAGGATTTCATACGGAAACTCGTCAG
>NC_057796.1:429368320-429402964 GCF_018294505.1 Triticum aestivum | reverse complement strand
TTCGTGTACAAAACGGACAATCTCTTTCAAAGTGTCAGGATTTCATACGGAAACTCGTCTGTTACAAAGGGATTTCATTTTTTAAAACTTATTTGAACTCCTGACTTTTTGTGTGTTCAAAATGCACCATTCAAAGCCACATCATCAATTTTCAACCCTTTTTGACTTCATTTGTTATTTTTCATGCATTTACTGATTATTTTGAGCTATAAGACCCTAAAATTGAAAAGCATTTCAAATGAACTCTGAAAAGGTTGAAAGTTGGCATGGTATCATCATTTCATCCACATAGCATGTGCAAGAAAGTTGAGAGGGTTACGGCAAAAACTGGATGCACTTCGTGTACAAAACGGACACTCTCTTTCGAAGTATCAGGATTTCATACGGAAACTCGTCTGTCACAACAGGCATTTCAAATGAACTAAGAAAAGGTTGAAAGTTGGCATGGTATCATCATAATAGTTGTGGAGAGAAAGTCTTCACTTTTTCTTCGCTTGTGTCCTTTCCTTATTGCGCGTAACCATGGATAATCTTCATCATTTATCAGGATGCTTGGGTCAGCCTTGACTTTGAAGGGAGGAATTTCATGAAACTTTTCATAATCTTCGGCATGTCTGTCTTGCCCTCCACTCCCACGATGTCTCTTTTTCCTGAAAGAACTATGTGGCGCTTTGGCTCATCGTATGATGTATTCGCTTCCTTATCTTTTCTTTTTCTCGGTTTGGTAGACATGTCCTTCACATAGATAACCTGTGCCACATCATTGGCTAGGACGAATGGTTCGTCAGTGTACCCAAGATTGTTCAGATCCACTGTTGTCATTCCGTACTGTGGCTCTACCTGTACCCCGCCTCCTGACAGATTGAACTATTTGCACTTAAACAAAGGGACCTTAAAATCATGTCTGTAGTCAAGTTCCCATATGTCCACTATGTAACCATAATATGTGTCCTTTCCCCTCTCGCTTGATGCATCAAAGCGAACACCACTGTTTTGGTTGGTGCTCTTTTGATCTTGGGCAATCGTGCAAAATGTATTCCCATTTATCTCGTATCCTTTGTAAGTCAATACAGTCGAAGATGGTCCCCTAGATAACGAGTACAGCTCATCACAAACAGTGTTCTCACCTCTGAGACATGTTTCCAACCAACTGCTGAAAGTCCTGATGTGTTCACATGTAATCCAGTCGTCGCACTGCTCCGGGTGTTTGGAGCGCAGACTGTTCTTGTGTTCATCGACATACGGGGTCACCAAGGTAGAGTTCTGTAGAACTGTGTAGTGTTCTTGAGACCAAGAATATACGTCCCTGCATATTATTGAGTCCCCTCCAAGCGTGCCTTTTCCAGTCAGTCTCCCCTCATACCGCGATTTAGGGAGACCTATCTTCCTAAGGCCAGGAATGAAGTCAACACAAAACCCAATGACATCCTCAGTTTGATGGCCCATGGAGATGCTTCCTTCTGGCCTAGCGCGGTTATGGACATATTTCTTTAGGACTCCCATGAACCTCTCAAAGTGGTACATATTGTGTAGAAATACGGGGCCCAGAATGATAATCTCGTCAACTAGATGAACTAGGACGTGCGTCATGATATTGAAGAAGGATGGTGGGAACACCAGCTCGAAACTGACAAGACATTGCACCACATCACTCCTTAGCCTTGGTATGATTTCTGGATCGATCACATTCTGAGAGATTGCATTGAGGAATGCACATAACTTCACAATGGCTAATCGGACGTTTTCCGGTAGAAGCCCCCCTAATGCAACCGGAAGCAGTTGCGTCATAATCACGTGGCAGTCATGAGACTTTAGGTTATGGAACTTCTTCTCTGGCATATTTATTATTCCCTTTATATTCGACGAGAAGCCAGTCGGGACCTTCATACTAAGAAGGCATTCAAACAAGATTTCCTTCTCTTCTTTGGTAAGAGCGTAGCTGGCAGGACCTTCATACTGCTTTGGAGGCATGCCGTCTTTTTCGTGCAAACGTTGCAGGTCCTCCCATGCCTCAGCTGTATCTTTTGTCTTCCCATACACGCCCAAGAAGCCTAGCAGGTTCACGCAAAGGTTCTTCGTCACGTGCATCACGTCGATCGAAGAGCGGACCTCTAGGTCTTTCCAGTAGGGTAGGTCCCAAAATATAGATTTCTTCTTCCACATGGGTGCGCGTCCCTCAGCGTCATTCGGAACAGCTAGTCCGCCGGGACCCTTTCCAAAGATTACGTGTAAATCATTGACCATAGCAAGTACGTGATCATCGGTACGCATGGCGGGCTTCTTCCGGTGATCTGCCTCGCCTTTGAAATGCTTGCCTTTCTTTCGACATTGATGGTTGGCCGGAAGAAATCGACGATGGCCCAGGTACACATTCTTCCTGCATTTGTCCAGGTATATACTTTTGGTGTCAGCGAAATAGTGCGTGCATGCGTGGTATCCCTTGTTTGTCTGTCCTGAAAGGTTACTGAGAGCGGGCCAATCGTTGATGGTTACAAACAGCAACGCGTGCAGGTTAAATTCCTCCTGTTTGTGCTCATCCCACGTACGTACACCATTTCCATTCCACAGCTGTAAAAGTTCTTCAACTAATGGCCTTAGGTACACATCAATATCGTTGCCGGGTTGCTTAGGGACCTTGGATGAGAACTGGCATCATAATGAACTTCCACTTCATGCACATCCAAGGAGGAAGGTTATACATACATACAGTCACGGGCCAGGTGCTGTGATTGCTGCTCTGCTCCCCGAAAGGATTAATGCCATCCGCGCTTAAACCAAACCATACGTTCCTTGGGTCACGTGCAAACTCGGCCCAGTACTCTCTCTCGATTTTTCTCCACTGCGACCCGTCAGTGGGTGCTCTCAACTTCCCGTCTTTCTTACGGTCCTCACTGTGCCATCGCATCAACTTGGCATGCTCTTTGTTTCTGAATAGTCGTTTCAACCGTGGTATTATAGGAGCATACCACATCACCTTCGCAGGAACCCTCTTCTTGCGGGGCTCGCCGTCAACATCACCAGGGTCATCTCGTCTGATCTTATACCGCAATGCACCGCATACCGGGCATGCGTTCAAATCCTCGTACGCACCACGGTAGAGGATGCAGTCATTAGGGCATGCATGTATCTTCTGCACCTCCAATCCTAGAGGTCATACGACCTTCTTTGTTGCGTACGTACTGTCGGGAAATTCGTTATCCTTTGGAAGCTTCTTCTTCAATATTTTCAGTAGCTTCTCAAATCCTTTGTCAGGCACAGCATTCTCTGCCTTCCACTGCAGCAATTCCAGTACGGTACCGAGCTTTGTGTTGCCATCTTCGCAATTGGGGTACAACCCTTTTTTGTGATCCTCTAACATGCGATCGAACTTCAGCTTCTCCTTTTGACTTCCGCATTGCGTCCTTGCATCGACAATGACCCGGCGGAGATCATCATCATCGGGCACATCGTCTGGTTCCTCTTGATCTTCAGCAGCTTCCCCCGTTGCACCATCATCGGGCACATCGTCTGGTTCCTCTTGATCTTCAGCAGCTCCCCCCGTTGCAGCATCACCGTATTCAGGGGGCACATAGTTGTCATCGTCCTCTTCTTCTTCGTCGTCTTCCATCATAACCCCTATTTCTCCGTGCCTCGTCCAAACATTATAGTGTGGCATGAAACCCTTGTAAAGCAGGTGGGTGTGAAGGATTTTCCGGTTAGAGTAAGACTTCGTATTCCCACATTTAGGGCATGGACAACACATAAAACCATTCTGCTTGTTTGCCTCAGCCACTTCGAGAAAATTATGCATGCCCTTAATGTACTCGGAGGTGTGTCTGTCACCGTACATCCATTGCCGGTTCATCTGCGTGCATTATATATAATTATGTGTGTCAAAAGTAAGAAAATCAGACAAGTATCTATCTAAAGTAAGAAAATCACACAAGTATCTATCTAAAGTAAGAAAATCATAAAGAAGATAAGAACAAGAGGCTCACCACGGTGGTGCCGGCGACGAGATCGGCGCGGGTGATCGACGGCGGTGAAAACGGGGACGGGGTATGACGGACCGCTAAACCTAGAAAAATCTCGGGAAAAATGGAGCTCCGAGGTCGAGCTTCGAGAGGAGAAAGCTTAACTAGTGTGGCTCGGGCATTTCAGCGAACACCTCATGTGCATAGGAGGTGAGCTAGAGCACCCAATGCCCTCCCCTCGCCGGCCAGCAAAAAACAGAGCACTGTGGAGTGCTCTGCTGCGGCGATGGGGTATATATAGGCAACTTATTTGTCCCGGTTCGTGGCAGGAACCGGAACTAAATCCCCCCCTTCTGTACCGGTTCTAGGCACGAACCGGTACCAATGGCTGTGGGCCAGGAGCGCGGCCCATTGGTCCCGGTTCGTGCCTAGAACCGGAACAAATGGATCCAGATGAACTGGGACCAATGCCCACGAGGCCTCGGCCGGCCCCCTGGGCTCACGAACCAGGACTAATGCCCCCCATGGGTCCCGGTTCGTGAAGAACCGGGACTAATGGGCTGGCCAGGCCCGAACCAAAGCCCTGTTGTCTACTAGTGTATATATATTGGCTACATCGACAAAGATATGTACCATAGAGATTATATTGTGCACAAGATACATTTTGTGTGTCTTAGGGCATCTCCAACGCTGATCCGCAAATTTGCTCTGGCATCTGTCCGCAGATAGGTGGGGACCAATCCACGGACACTGATGCCAGAGGGTGCCATCAAACGCTTCCCGCATAGATTTCAAACTATATGAACTAACCGGACGAAATTCATGCAAACACGATGGCTTTCATATAAACCGGACGACATTCATGCAAACATGGCAGATTTTTTATTACATTTGATCATTTAGAACCAAAAAAAGTATCCTACTCTAAACCTATCCTACCACGGCGGCCGGCCTCCAAGCCCTTGTCATTCCCTTCCTGGGATTGCATCCCCCATCGGCCGTCTCCATGAGGACCGGCGATAAGACCGATGAAGTGAAGGGGCGGTCTCCGGCGAGGAAGGGTAGAACATGCGAGACGGATTGACCCACCAGGGACACATGACCCTGCCGGCTCCCATGCCCTAATCATGCTCCGATGAGTCCGCGCCTTGTCCGTCGCCGGTGAAAGTGACATCCACGATCGAAATGAAGGCGTCGGCGCTCTCGTCGTCCCACCGGACTGCCTGAAAGTTTGTCGGCGGCGTGTACGGCGCTCAGATGGCGTTGTTCACGTTCGTGATCGCCTGCAGCTTTCCCTCGGCGGCGGCCTATTCCTGGCGAGCAGCGGCTTGAGTGCGGGTGGCCTCATAGATCGCATGGTGCTCCGCGAAGTTCGCCGCGGCCATGGCCGCCACGGACTCCTCGCTTGCACGCTCGCCATTGATTTGGCCCTCCGCCAGCCGGTGCTGCTCGGGGAGGAATAAGTTGTACCGCTGTTCTTCCTGTGCTTACTGGAACATTGACATAGGCATCGGCACAGGCTGCTCCTAAGCCATGGTGGCATTGAAGTGCGCCTGCACCTGCTCAATGGTGAAGCCGACATGCACAGGCGCGGGCTCTGGTCCTCGTCGTTGGGGACCTCAGGCGAGCTGGCCGGCATCCGGCCTCGATCAGCCTAGCACGGCGGCTCTGCCAGTTGGCTGAAAGGGAGGCCACCTTGTGCTTCATAGCCGTGGAAAGGCTCCCCACATAGCATTGCCGCCTGCAGTCATGGCGGATGTGGTGCAAGGAAGGAGGATTTGGAGCGTCTTGTGTTGTGGTGTGGAGTTAGTCAGGTGTGACCACCTTTAAATAGTGGATTCCGGTGAGGCCAGGCATCCATGTGTGTCAATGCGCTGCGCCAGAGTGGGTTTCTTGTCCGGTGAGCCTGCTTAATGGCGGCATACGAATGGAAGGGGCATTGAACGGGCGTGGTAGATATCCATCCTATCCCATCTAGCAAAGCATCTCCGAAATTGAATAGGCGCGGATACCGGGGACGCGTCGCGGGCGGCGCTCTCAGGCTGCTGATACGTCTTTAATATATCTATATTTTTTTGTTCCATGCTATTATAATATTAATCTTGGAAGTCTTATATGCAATTACATGCAATTATATATCATTTTTGGGACTAACCTATTAACCTAGTGCCCAGTGTCAGTTATTATTTTCTGCTTGTTTTTGGCTTTCAGAAAATCAATATTAAAGAGTCCAAATGGAGAAAAAAATTTGGATTGTTTTTTTCTGAACAAGAAGGGACCCTACAAGATTCGGGAGAAGACATGAAGAACCATGAGGGGGCGACAAACTCGCGAGGAGCACCCCAGGGGGGTAGGCGCCCCCCACGGTTGTTGGCCCCTCGTGGCACCTCTTGACCTAATTCCACATCTATAAATTCTCAAATATTCCCAATACATTAGAAAGCCACCCAAAATACTTTTTTCGCCGCCGCAAGTTTCTGCTCTTCCGCAATCCCATCTGGAGGCCTTTTCCGGTACTCTTTAGGAGGGGGACAGATCACGGAGGGCTTCTATATCAACCTTGCTGCCCTTCCGATGATGTGTGAGTAGTTTACCACAGACCTACGGGTCCATAGCTAGTAGCTAGATGACTTCTTCTCTCTCTTTAATCTTCAATACAATATTCTCTTTGATGTTTTTGAACATCTATTCGATGTAATCTTTTTTTGCAATGTTCGGTACTCATAACCACACAAACCATCTTGTACCTCAACATTAATTCCTTTATGAATCTTTGGGTCCAGCCTTACCAAGTCTGATCAGGTATGAAGACATCCAGTGAGGTCTCCCAAAAGTTCGCAACATTATCGTCAGGAGGTTCAGTCCCCATGCAGCAGCCGACTATCCTCACTTAATATGTGTGGGGTTAGATTACCCCTTCTGTGGTAGGTGCTTAAACCCCTCCACAGACGGGTTTAGCATATCCATCACTAAGCTTCAATCAATGGAGGCGTAGTCTCCACTGACGGGCACTTTCCTGTCGGTGAAAATTGACAACTAGTGACAGTTTTAAAAGATGAAAACACCATGGTAAAGGCAGCGTGGAGAGTAGCGGTGGACAACTTAGACATGCCCATGGATACTCCCTCCCCTAATTCATTAATCTCATTATTAGTTCATGTATTTCTTAAAATATTAATACTATAGTGATTTTTTAATGCCACAATGCAACCATGTGGATGTCTCTATTGAGGCCACAATGCAAATCTAGGTTAGTTAGGTTGTTGTGTCAAGCTGGGCTACAATTGGCGGCAACAAGTGGCAGATATGTGGCCCAAACTGGAACTGCGTAGAAAGACATACTAATTAATGCTAAGTGAGCATCAGTGGCACCGAGTATTCGTAAAGATTCATTTATAACTTCTTATTGTGCTAAAAAGAAAGTTATAAATTGTTGTAAAAAATCAGTTGTAACTTCAACTCATAACTCGTGAAAATAATAATCATACTATAAATAGTTAATATAAACTAGGCTATCAACTGGACCCGCTACCACTCCAACATCAGTGACATCGCCGCCGTCGCCATGGTTTTGGTTACACTATCACCACTCCAAACATCGGTGAACATTAGTCGCACGGAGAAGGAAATGTGGCCGGTGAGCCACCCGATTTAGCGTCAGGGCCGTGTAGAGAAAAGATCTCAGAGAGCGGCAGCGCGAGGGGAAAGATGCAGAAGCGTGTTCTCGATGTGGCAGGAAAGAAGTGCGGAAGACAGAGGAATGGACGATGCGAAAATAATTAACACTTACTCTAACATAGTCCGTGTATGCTAAAGAGATTTTACGGCAATGATCAAGGGAGACTTAAGGCCCGGCGACACCCCGCTAGCCTCAACAACCTCAGAAGAGTCCGGATCCTGCCACCCGGCAGCTCTCAGTCGAAATGGTACATCATGTTGGCTAACGTGAGCTTAGCAAGGCGCGTCCCAAAGGCCATACCGAGGCACCCCCTCTTCCCCGCGCCGAACGGTAGGAGCCGGGGGTCCTTGCCATTGTAGTCGATGGTTCTGCCTGGCCTTTTGTGTTAAACGGCAGGAAAGAAGTGCGGTAGACTGATGTATGTACGATGCGGATCCGGCAATGCGTGATGCTTTCGGCCACAACGCAAAATTCATACCGTTCGTCGGTTAACTCTCTCCTTTATGTAATTGCTATGGGGGAAATAATTAGCAGTTTAGCACTTACGCCAACATAGTCCATATATGCTTATAAAGGTTTTACGGCAAGGATCAAGGCAGACTTGAGGCCTGGCGACACCCCGTTAGCCTCAATAACCTCAAACGACTCCGGATCCTGGCCACCCGGCAGCTCCCAGTCGAAATGGTACATCATGTTGGCTAGTGTGAGCTTTATGAGGCGCGTCCCAAAGGCAATGCCAGGACACCCCCTCCTCCCCACGCCAAATGGTAGGAACCGGGGGTCCTTACCATTGTAGTCGATGGTTCCATCCAGGAACCTTTCTGGCCGAAACTCCTCACCGTTCTCCCACGATTCGTTATCCTTCCCAATGGCCCACGTGGTGACCATGACCCGGGTCTTCGCCAAGGTGTCATAGTGTAGAATTGTATTGAATAATTGTTGATGAAATATTGTGCCGGTACAAGAAGTATATATAAGAGCCAAGCCGCACCTGACCTAGCCTTATTACAAACCGAGTAGGAGTCTAAATCCTAATACAAGTTGTATTCTAACATCTCCCCGCAGTGTCAACAGTAGGCTCGACGACGTTGACTGAAACGAATGTCTTGAAACGGAGTAGTCGCCAGGCCTTTAGTAAAGATATCAGCAAACTGAGCAGAAGTAGGCACGTGGAGAACCCGAACATGAATGTCGATCTCAATATGCTTGGTGCGACGGTGTTGAACCGGATTCCCTGACATGTAGATAGCTGAAATATTATCACAGTAAACAATGGTAGCTTGCTCAATAGGACGGTGCAGCTCTGACAACAACTGGCGCAACAAACCGTCTCAGCAACCGCATGAGCCACAGCGCGGTACTCAACTTCAGCAGACGAGCGGGAGACCGTAACCTGCCTTTTTGAAGACCAAGAAACCAAATTGTTACCAAGAAAAACACAAAATCCGGATGTGGACCTACGAGTATCTGGACAACCAGCCTAGTCTGCATCAGAGTAAGCCGTCAAGGAGGTGCGAGAGGAGTTGTTGATATGAAGACCTAAGTCTAGTGTGCCTTTAAGATACCGAAAATACGTTTGACATGATTGTAGTGTGGAATACGAAAATCATGCATGTATAAACAAGCTTGTTGGACAGCAAAATAAATTTCAGGACGAGTGAGAGTAAGATACTGAAGTGCACCGGTAAAACTATGATAAAGAGAAGGATCATAGAAAGAATCACCGTCGGCAGAGAGTTTGGAACCTGTATCAACAGGGGTACGGGAAGTTTGACAATCAAGCATACCAGAACAAGAAAGAAGATCCAGAGTGTACTAACGTTAAGACAAGAAAAGACCAGAGGAGTCACGGATAACAACAATACCTAAGAAGTGGTGAAGAAGATCTAAATCTGTCATAGAGAATTCGTGGCGAAGAAGAGAGATAATATGATCTAAAAATTGTTGTGAAGAAGCTGTGAGGATAATATCATCAACATATAAAAGAAGGCAAGCAGTGTTGTTGTTGTGATGAAAGGTGAAGAGTGAAGTGTCAGAACGGGAAGGGGTAAAACCGATGGTTTGAGCATAAGTAGAAAAGCGTTGGAACCAGGCACGTGGTGCTTGTTTAAGACCATAAAGAGATTTTTGAAGAAGACAAACATGATTAGGATAGGAGGAATGTTCGAAGCCAAGAGGTTGTTGACAATAGACTGTTTCTTGAAGAGAGCCATGAAGAAAAGCATTTTTGACATCTAGTTGATGAATTGGCCAGGAAGAAGAGACGGCGATGCTAAGGACAGTGCGAATAGTGCTAGGCTTGACAACTGGAGAGAAAGTCTCATCATAATCGATGCCGTGTTGCTGAGAGTAACCACGGCATACTGATCAAGCCTTATAACATGCAAGACTCCCATCAGAATTAAATTGATGGCGAAAAACCCGTTTGCCCGAAACAATATTTGTATTGGAAGGACGAGGAACTAACTGCCATGTGTTATTCTACAGAAGGGCATCATATTCATCTTTCATAGCTGCTGCCTAATTAGGATCTAGGAGAGCTGATTTGTAAGATTTGGGTAGAGAGGAAGGAGATACAGATGCATGAAGATTGAGACGATCTTTTGCAGGTAAACGAAATCCGGACTTGGCACGTGTGCGGATGGTATGATCGTTAGTAGGAGCTGGAACGGAAATAGCATGAGCAGGAGGGGTGGGGGAAGATGTGGTGGACGCATCCGGCGCAGCGGAGGAAGCGGACGCGGGAGATGGCGGTGAAGACTGCGGCGGCAGGAGGTCTGCCGCGACAGAGTGTAATGGGTTTGCCTCTGCCGGAACAGGGGTGATGACAGAAGTGGTCGTGGCAGGATCTGCTACCGCGGCAGAGGATTCGGCTGGTTTCGCTGGATAGGTCGGCGGGTGAAAGAAGGGAAGATGATTGCGACGAGAGGGACTAGTGGACGGCGTGGGTGAGTTGGGATCTAATTGTTAACGCTTGGAAAAGGGAAAAATGTTTTCAGCGAATGTTACATGACGAGACACATGAACACGACCACTAACAAGATCTAGACAATGATACCCCTTGTGCTCGTCAGAAAAACCTAGATGGACACACGGGGTAGAGCGCGGGGAAAGTTTGTTAGGAGAAGTGTAGTAGGAGTTTGGGAAACAAAGACAACCGAAGACGCGAACGTCGGAGTAATTTGGATGAGAGAGAAATAAAGAGAAGTAAGGAGTAGTTTGTGGGTTAACTTTGGATGCACGGATATTGAGTAAATATGTGGCAGTGTGGAGGGCCTCAGCCCAGAACTTTGGAGGCATAGAAGATTGAACAAGCAGAGTGCGAATGATGTCATTAAGAGTACGCAGAGAACGCTCGGCTTTGCCGTTTTGAGGGGAGGTATAAGGACAAGAGAAACGCAAGAGAATTCCATATTGTAGAAAGAAATTTCGATTTTTAAAGTTGTCAAATTCATGACCATTATCACATTGGATGAATCTTATAGGAAGGAAAAAGTGGACCAAGACATAGCGCTGAAAGTTATGAAATATATTATGAACGTCGGATTTGTTGCGTAAAGAAAAAGTCCAAACATAATGAGTAAAATCATCAAGAATCATGAGATAATACTTAAAACCAGATACACTTTCTATTGGTGATGTCTAGATATCACAATGAAGTAATTCAAAAGGAAAAGTACTAGAAGATTGAGAGGATCTAAAGGGAAGGCAAACATGTTTTCCTAATTGACCTGACTGGCACATAGAAGAATTATGAGAGTCTCTATTAGAAGGTATTGAAAATTCACTAAGAATTGTGGATAATACATTTTTATTGGGATGGCTGAGACGTTGGTGCCACAGATCAACAGAGGCCACCGTAGATGTTGGAGGAGCAGCGACCGGAACACCATGGAGAGAATATAAATCACCGGAGCTATTGAATCGAGCGATCTCGGCCTCGGTCGGGTAGTCCTTCACGGACAAACCAAAGGGGTCAAACTCAAAAGAAACATGATTATCAGTGGTGATTTGGCGAACAGAAATCAGATTTTTAATAAGAGCAGGAGCTACAAGAACATCACGAAGAAGCAAAGGCTTAGTTGGTGATTGGATTTGAGCCTGACCGACACAGTAAATAGGAATAGAAGATCCATCACCAAGAGTAATAGAGGGAAAAGACGAAGGTGTGCAAGAAGAAAGTAAATTACTCGATGCAGACATATGGCGAGAAGCACCAGAATAAAAAATCCAATCCGTACATGAGTTCCCTTGTGCAGCAAAGTTGTTCATGGCTGGTAGAAAAGCAGCTTGGTCCCAGCTCGGAGTCGAAGTAGAGGCCGGTGTAGTCATGGGAGCTTGCGAGTGTGGTGGCGTCGGCAGTAGGGCCGGCATCGGCGTAAAGAGAGAGAGACACCATCATTGTACTGCTGCATGTAGGGGGACGATGGAGCGCCATAGGATGCATAAGGACTGGTGTTGTAGATCGGTGGCGCGTAGGACGGAGCAGCGTGGTACGCGGCCGTCGACTGTCGGGGTGCGAGGAGAGGCACGCCGGTGTGAGGGCGAGCATCGGGCTGCCAGCCACCGGTACAGGCAGGCAGGGCGCCATATGGCGTAGGGGCGGACCAGGGCATAGGCCACGCCGAGACTAGCCCTGTCCATGGATCAGGAGATGGGCGCCATCCGGGCGGTGAGGAAGCCGGGGGCGGTGGTGGTGCCGTTGGTGGAGCCGGGGGCGGAGTAGGAGCGGGCGCCGTGCGGAACTGCGGCGGCTTAGGGTTTTTGCCCCGGTAGTTGGGACTTGGACGCCAGCCGGATGGTTGAGGAGGTGTTGTTGGTGGAGGTGACGGTGGCGGCGTCGACGCAGGCGGGCGAGGAGAAGCAGCGCGTCGCTCGAGGTAGCCGGGCGGCGGCAGCGGTAGCGGGGCTGGCGGGTTAGCCATACCCTAGGATCGAAAGTCCGATACCATGTAGAATTGTATTGAATAATTGTTGATGCAATATTATACCGGTACAAGAAGTATATATAAGAGTCAAGCTGCATCTGACCTAGCCTTGTTACAAACCGAGTAGAAGTCTACATCCTAATACAAGTTGTATTCTAACACATAGCCGTGCAACTGTGCATCTTGAATTGACTCGCGTGGGATGAGGACCGGCATCGGATGTAGCCGCAGTGTTTCTTTCATGGCCGCCTCTAGGAGGTTCATCTTTTCCAGCTCCTCCTCAAGGACTCCTCCATGCGCACCGGCAGCAACCTGTCTGACCTCCAACTGCACCTTTGTCATTTCTCTTGGATTCTTAACGAGCTCCGCCATGGTCCATTCTATCGTCCTGTAGGTCATGTCGGTGCTTGCTATGAACATGTCCTGCAGATGCAATACAATACGAAGATACGCTCAGAAACATTTTTTTTTTGCAAACAACATGTTGTGGCTGCTAATCTACCAACTAGTTCCTGTTCTCATATTAGTATTCCCTTGGTAAACAAATATAAGACGTTTTATAGATCACTGAAATAGTGACCTCAATATCTTATCTTAGGTTCGTTCACAGAGGTAGTACTTACCAGATGAGGCCCTTCACGTCAATCCGGTCCAGCTTAGACCCCTGATCACCATCGTTGGCGATCGAGAGCAAGTCATCCAGGTGGTCCCGGGCCTCGCCGTCGTTTCCTGGGTCCCCCTCGTGCTCTGTGATAGTCCTCTCCATAATACTGTCGAGCCGATCAGGAAAATCTACCGTTTCCGTGATGTACCGGAAAATCGCCAGCCGTTCATTGTGTTTTAAAGATTGGTGCATCACTGTGTGGTATAAAAACAAAGTAGTCTGTTTTGAGAATACATAGTTATACAACCTGCAAACAGGGTACATCGGTCCTGTCAATGCCAGGTTTTGGTCAGATGACACAGGGGGTGTTTGGTTCAAAAGTCCTAGGACTTTTTCTAGTCCCAGGGACTAATCAAAAAACACTCTCTAGTAGAGTCTTTTTCTAGTCTCTGTAGAAAAAGTCCCTCCCGTTTGGTTCCTAGGGACTTTTTCTAGTCTCTGGGACTAAAAAGTCCCTGAACCAAACACCCCCACAGGGTCTTGCATGCATGTGTTTTCCATTCTCTCTCTTCTCTCTCCCACACTAATTCATCAATTTATTTCACCTTTGCTAACTTAAGATCATTCATATCTCTTAAACCAAACTTTCGATTTCAAATTTCTTTATATATTTGAACTCATGTCACAAAGACCTTTAAAACAAGACCAATTTTGGATACATTAAATGGTTTAAAATTCATGAAACACATTTCACATTTTTCACCCACTTGAAATCTTATGAATAAAATAATTTCAATCAGTTTCAACAGTTCACATTTAAATTTTATATTGTTTTTTACTTTCAAAACTTACATTTCACTTTTCACTGGTTTGTTTCAGATAAATCATATGTACTTCAATTCCACATTTTTGAAAGATCATATTTCACTATTTAAAAAAACCGTTTCACATTTGCAAATGAACGGTTTCACAAGTTGTCATTTCAATTCAGATTGTTTTTCACTTTCAGAACCTACATTTCATTTTTCACTAGCTTAGTTCACAAAAAATCACATATATTACATTTGCATATTTTTGAAAATAACATGTTGCACAGTCTTGAAATAAACTGTTACATGTTTTGAAATAGTCAGTTTCATAAGTTGACACTTCACTTCATATTGTTTTACTTTTAGAAACTACATTTCACTTTGCACTAACTTGTTCCACAAAAATCACATCTATTTCAATTTCATATTATTGAAGTAGCTTGTTCCACAAATTGCACATCTATGAAATAACATATTTTACTCATTTAAAAAAATACTACACATTTTCAAATAACCAGTTTCACAAGTTGACATTCAGTTTTATATTTGGGTTTATAGGTTTCTGTGAAAAAGGTTGTTCTCACGTATTTCTAATGAAATAGGTTTGTTTCAATTTTTTCCTAGTGAATGGGTTTTTTCACATATGAAATGTGAAACGTAAAAATTTAAATGTGTTTCAAATGTATCCAAAATTGGTCTAGTTCTAAAGTTCTTGATGTCAGGAATCCAAAAATATAGAAAGTTTCATAAACATGTCTATAGTTTAAAAGATATTATTTCTTTAGATTGTATATGATGGAATAAAGTCTATGTATTTGTTCTGCGAGTAGAGAGAGAGAACAGAGTTGCATGCGTACCTTGTATGAACGAAAAATGTACCTTCGACCTATTAAGCCGATACCGATTTGACTAGAAGAAAAGATACAAGAAATATACTAACACTATATGTCTAAGTGGGTCATACATCCGCACGAATCTCAGCAGAAATGAGTGCTCTCGGATGTACCGGTACATCACGCAACCGCGCAATATGACTTTGCAACTGTCGAGCTTGGCCGCCGTCCGCTTCACCCTCGCGTGGAGCCCCGTCATGTTGGGGATCGTTGCAGAATTTTAAAATTTTCTACGCATCACCAAGATCCATCTATGGAGTTTACTAGCAACGAGAAGGAAGGAGTGCATCTACATACCCTTGTAGATCGCGAGCGGAAGCGTTCAAGTGAACGGGGTTGATGGAGTCGTACTTGTCGTGATCCAAATCACCGATGACCGAGCGCCGAATGGACGGCACCTCCGCGTTCAACACACGTACGGAGCAGCGACGTCTCCTCCTTCGTGATCCAGCAAGGGGGAAGGAGAGGTTGATGGAGATCCAGCAGCACGACGGCGTGGTGGTGGAAGTAGCGGGGATCCCGGCAGGGCTTCGCCAAGCACATGCGGGAAGGAGAGGTGTCACGGGAGGGAGAGGGAGGCGCTAGGGGCTGTGGTGCGGCTGCCCTCCCTCCCCCCCACTATTTATAGGGGCCCTGGGGGGCGCCGGCCCCCTGGAGATCCTATCTGAGGGGGGGGCGGCGGCCAAAGGGGGTGGCTTGCCCCCCAAGCCAAGTGGGGCGCCCCCCACCCCCAGGGTTTCCAACCCTAGGCGCAGGGGAGGCCCAAGGGGGGCGCACCAGCTCACCAGTGGCTGGTTCCCCTCCCCACTTCAGCCCATGGGGCCCTCCGGGACAGGTGGCCCCACCCGGTGGACCCCCGGAACCCTTCCGGTGGTCCCGGTACAATACCGATAACCCCCGAAACTTTCCCGGTGGCCGAAACTGGACTTCCTATATATAATTCTTCACCTCCGGACCATTCCGGAACTCCTCGTGACGTCCGGTATCTCGTCCGGGACTCCGAACAACTTTTGGTTTCCGCATACTAATATCTCTACAACCCTAGCGTCACCGAACCTTAAGTGTGTAGACCCTACGGGTTTGGGAGACATGCAGACATGACCGAGACGACTCTCCGGTCAATAACCAACAGCGGGATCTGGATACCCATGTTGGCTCCCACATGTTCCACGATGATCTCATCAGATGAACCACGATGTCGAGGATTCAATCAATCCCGTATACAATTCCCTTTGTCAATCGGTATGTTACTTGCCCGAGATTCGATCGTCGGTATCCCAATACCTTGTTCAATCTCGTTACCGGCAAGTCACTTTACTCGTACCGTAATGCATGATCCCGTGACCAACCACTTGGTCACTTTGAGCTCATTATGATGATGCATTACCGAGTGGGCCCAGAGATACCTCTCCGTCATACGGAGTGACAAATCCCAGTCTCGATCCGTGTCAACCCAACAGACACTTTCAGAGATACCTGTAGTGTACCTTTATAGTCACCCAGTTACGTTGTGACGTTTGGTACACCCAAAGCACTCTTACGGCATCCGGGATTTACACGATCTCATGGTCTAAGGAAAAGATACTTGACATTGGAAAAGCTCTAGCAAACGAACTACACGATCTTTGTGCTATGCTTAGGATTGGGTCTTGTCCATCACATCATTCTCCTAATGATGTGATCCCGTTATCAACGACATCCAATGTCCATAGTCAGGAAACCATGACTATCTGTTGATCAACGAGCTAGTCAACTAGAGGCTTACTAGGGACATATTGTGGTCTATGTATTCACACATGTATTACGATTTCCGGATAACACAATTATAGCATGAACAATAGACAATTATCATGAACAAGGAAATATAATAATAACCATTTTATTATTGCCTCTAGGGCATATTTCCAACAGTCTCCCACTTGCACTAGAGTCAATAATCCAGTTACATTGTGATGATTGGAACACCCATACAGTTCTGGTGTTGATCATGTTTTGCTCTAGGGAGAGGTTTAGTCAACGGATCTGCTACATTCAGGTCCGTATGTACTTTACAAATATCTATGTCTCCATTTTGAACACTTTCACGAATGGAGTTGAAGCGACGCTTGATATGCCTGGTCTTCCTGTGAAACCTGGGCTCCTTGGCAAGGGCAATAGCTCCAGTGTTGTCACAGAAGAGAGTTATCGGGCCCGACGCATTGGGAATCACCCCTAGGTCGGTAATGAACTCCTTCATCCAGATTGCTTCTTCCGCTGCCTCTGAGGCCACCATGTACTCCGCTTCACATGTAGATCCCGCCACGACGCTTTGCTTGCAACTGTACCAGCTTACTGCCCCTCCATTCAAAATATACACGTATCCGGTTTGTGACTTAGAGTCATCCAGATCTGTGTCGAAGCTAGCATCGACGTAACCCTTTACGGCGAGCTCTTCGTCACCTCCATAAACGAGAAACATATCCTTAGTCCTTTTCAGGTACTTCAGGATATTCTTGACCGCTGTCCAGTGTTCCATGCCGGGATTACTTTGGTACCTTCCTACCAAACTTACGGCAAGGTTTACATCCGGTCTGGTACACAGCATGGCATACATAATAGACCCTATGGCCGAGGCATAGGGGATGACACTCATCTTTTCTCTATCTTCTGCCGTGGTCGGGCATTGAGCCGTGCTCAATTGCACACCTTGCAATACATGCAAGAACCCCTTCTTGGACTGATCCATATTGAACTTCTTCAATATCTTGTCAAGGTACGTACTCTGTGAAAGACCAATGAGGCGTCTTGATCTATCTCTATAGATCTTGATGCCTAATATATAAGCAGCTTCTCCAAGGTCCTTCATTGAAAAACACTTATTCAAATAGGCCTTTATACTTTCCAAGAATTCTATATCATTTCCCATCAATAGTATGTCATCCACATATAATAAGAGAAATGCTACAGAGCTCCCACTCACTTTCTTGTAAACACAGGCTTCTCCATAAGTCTGTGTAAACCCAAACGCTTTGATCATCTCATCAAATCGAATGTTCCAACTCCGAGATGCTTGCACCAGCCCATAGATGGAGCGCTGGAGCTTGCATACCTTGTTAGCATTCTTAGGATCGACAAAACCTTCCGGCTGCATCATATACTATTCTTCCTTAAGAAAGCCGTTAAGGAATGCCGTTTTGACGTCCATCTGCCATATCTCATAATCATAGTATGCGGCAATTGCTAACATGATTCGGATGGACTTCAGCTTCACTACGGGTGAGAAAGTATCATCGTAGTCAACCCCTTGAACTTGTCGATAACCCTTAGCGACAAGTCGAGCTTTATAGATGGTAACATTACCATCCGCGTCCGTCTTCTTCTTAAAGATCCATTTGTTTTCTATCGCTCGCCGATCATCGGGCAAGTCTGTCAAAGTCCACACTTTGTTTTCATACATGGATCCTATCTCGGATTTCATGGCTTCTAGCCAGTTGTCAGAATCTGGGCCCGCCATTGCTTCTTCATAGTTCGAAGGTTCACCGTTCTCTAACAACATGATTTCCAGGACAGGGTTGCCGTACCACTCTGGTGCGGAACGTGTCCTTGTGGACCTACGAAGTTCAGCAGTAACTTGATCCGAAGCTTCATGATCATCATCATTAACTTCCTCCCCAGTCGGTGTAGGCACCACAGGAACATCTTCCCGCTCTGCGCTACTTTCCGGTTCGGAAGGGGTGACTATCACCTCATCAAGTTCTACTTTCCTCCCACTTATTTCTTTCGAGAGAAACTCTTTCTCCAGAAAGGACCCGTTCTTGGCAACAAAGATCTTGCCTTCGGATCTGAGGTAGAAGGTATACCCAATGGTTTCCTTAGGGTATCCTATGAAGACGCATTTCTCCGACTTGGGTTCGAGCTTTTCAGGTTGAAGTTTCTTGACATAAGCATCGCATCCCCAAACTTTTAGAAACGACAGCTTAGGTTTCTTCCCAAACCATAATTCATACGGTGTCGTCTCAACGGATTTCGACGGAGCCCTATTTAAAGTGAATGCGGCAGTCTCTAAAGCATAGCCCCAAAATGAGAGTGGTAGATCGGTAAGAGACATCATAGATCGCACCATATCCAATAGAGTGCGATTACAACGTTCAGACACACCATTTCGCTGAGGTGTTCCAGGCGGCGTGAGTTGTGAAACTATTCCACATTTCCTTAAGTGTGTGCCAAATTCGTGACTTAAATATTCCCCTCCACGATCTGATCGTAAGAACTTTATTTTCCTGTCACGTTGATTCTCAACCTCACTCTGAAATTCCTTGAACCTTTCAAAGGTCTCAGACTTGTGTTTCATTAGGTAGACATACCCATATCTAGTTAAGTCATCAGTGAGAGTGAGAACATAACGATAGCCTCCGCGAGCCTCAACACTCATTGAACCGCACACATCGGTATGTATGATTTCCAATAAGTTGGTTGCTCGCTCCATTGTTCCGGAGAACGGAGTCTTGGTCATCTTACCCATGAGGCATGGTTCGCACGTGTCAAATAATTCGTAATCAAGAGACTCCAAAAGTCCATCTGCATGGAGCTTCTTCATGCGTTTGACACCAATGTGACCAAGGCGGCAGTGCCACAAGTATGTGGGACTATCGTTATCAACTTTACATCTTTTGGTATTCACACTATGAATATGTGTAACATCACGTTCGAGATTCATTAAGAATAAACCATTGACCAGCGGGGCATGACCATAAAACATATCTCTCATATAAATAGAACAACCATTATTCTCGGATTTAAATGAGTAGCCATCTCGCATTAAACGAGATCCAGATACAATGTTCATGCTCAAAGCTGGCACTAAATAACAATTATTGAGGTTTAAAACTAATCCCGTAGGTAAATGTAGAGGTAGCGTGCCGACGGTGATCACATCGACCTTGGAACCATTCCCAACGCGCATCGTCACCTCGTCCTATGCCAGTCTCCGTTTATTCTGCAGCTCCTGTTTTGAGTTACAAATATGAGCAACCGCACCGGTATCAAATACCCAGGAGCTACTACGAGTACTGGTAAGGTACACATCAATTACATGTATATCACATATACCTTTGGTGTTGCCGGCCTTCTTGTACGCTAAGTATTTGGGGCAGTTCCACTTCCAGTGACCACTTCCCTTACAATAAAAGCACTCAGTCTCAGGCTTGGGTCCATTCTTTGGCTTCTTCCCGGCAACTGCCTTACCGGGCGCGGCAAATCCCTTGCCGTCCTTCTTGAAGTTCTTCTTACCCTTGCCTTTCTTGAACTTAGTGGTTTTATTCAACATCAACACTTGATGTTCCTTTTTGATCTCCACCTCCGCTGATTTCAGCATTGAATATACCTCAGGAATGGTCTTTTCCATCCCCTGCATATTGAAGTTCATCACAAAGCTCTTGTAGCTCGATGGAAGCGACTGAAGGATTCTGTCAATGACCGCGTCATCCGGGAGATTAACTCCCGGCTGAGACAAGCGGTTGTGTAACCCAGACATTTTGAGTATGTGCTCACTGACAGAACTATTTTCCTCCATTTTACAACTGAAGAACTTGTCGGAGACTTCATATCTCTCGACCCGGCATGAGCTTGGAAAACCATTTTCAGCTCTTCGAACATCTCATATGCTCCGTGTTTCTCAAAACGCTTTTGGAGCCCCGGTTCTAAGCTGTAAAGCATGCCACACTGAACGAGGGAGTAATCATCAGCACGTGATTGCCAAGCGTTCATAACGTCTTGGTTCTCTGGGATGGGTGCTTCACCTAGCGGTGCTTCTAGGACATAATCTTTCTTGGCGGCTATGAGGATGATCCTCAGGTTCCGGACCCAGTCCGTATAGTTGCTGCCATCATCTTTCAGCTTGGTTTTCTCTAGGAACGCGTTGAAGTTGAGGGCAACATGGGCCAGTTGATCTACAAGACATATTGTAAAGATTTTATACTAAGTTCATGATAATTAAGTTCATCTAATCAAATTATTCAATGAACTCCCACTCAGATAGACATCCCTCTAGTCATCTAAGTGAAACATGATCCGAGTCAACTAGGCCGTGTCCGATCATCACGTGAGACGGACTAGTCAATATCGGTGAACATCTTCATGTTGATCGTATCTTCTATACGACTCATGCTCGACCTTTCGGTCTTCCGTGTTCCGAGGCCATGTCTGTACATGCTAGGCTCGTCAAGTCAACCTAAGTGTATTGCGTGTGTTCCGAGGCCATGTCTGTACATGCTAGGCTCGTCAACACCCGTTGTATGCGAACGTTAGAATCTATCACACCCGATCATCACGTGGTGCTTCGAAACAACGAACCTTCGCAACAGTGCACAGTTAGGGGGAACTCTTTCTTGAAATTATTATAAGGGATCATCTTACTTACTACCGTCGTTCTAAGCAAATAAGATGTAAAACATGATAAACATCACATGCAATCAAATAGTGACATGATATGGCCAATATCATTTTGCTCCTTTGATCTCCATCTTCGGGGCGCCATGATCATCTTCGTCACCGGCATGACACCATGATCTCCATCATCGTGTCTTCACGAAGTTATCACGCCAACGATTACTTCTACTTCTATGGCTAACGTGTTTAGCAATAAAGTAAAGTAATTTACATGGCGTTATTCAATGACACGCGGGTCATACAAAAAATAAAGACAACTCCTATGGCTCCTGCCGGTTGTCATACTCATCGACATGCAAGTCGTGATTCCTATTACAAGAACATGATCAATCTCATACATCACATATATCTCATTCATCACATCCTTTTGGCCATATCACATCACAAGGCACATGCTGCAAAAACAAGTTAGACGTCCTCTAATTGTTGTTGCAAGTTTTTACGTGGCTTCTATAGGTTTCTAGCAAGAACATTTCTTACCTACGTAAAACAACAACGTGATATGACAATTTCTATTTACCCTTCATAAGGACCCTTTTCATCGAATCCGTTCCGACTAAAGTGGGAGAGACAGACACCCGCTAGCCACCTTATGCAACTAGTGCATGTCAGTCGGTGGAACCTGTCTCACATAAGCGTACGTGTAAGGTCGGTCCGGGCCGCTTCATCCCACAATACCGCCGAAACAAGATAAGACTAGTAGTGGCAAGAAAAATTGACAACATCTACGCCCACAACTGCTTTGTGTTCTACTCGTGCATAGAAACTACGCATAGGGCTGGCACATGATGCCACTGTTGGGGATCGTTGCAGAATTTTAAAATTTTCTACGCATCACCAAGATCCATCTATGGAGTTTACTAGCAACGAGAAGGAAGGAGTGCATCCACATACCCTTGTAGATCGCGAGCGGAAGCGTTCAAGTGAACGGGGTTGATGGAGTCGTACTCGTCGTGATCCAAATCACCGATGACCGAGCGCCGAACGGACAGCACCTCCGCGTTCAACACACGTACGGAGCAGCGACGTCTCCTCCTTCTTGATCCAGCAAGGGGGAAGGAGAGGTTGATGGAGATCCAGCAGCACGACGGCGTGGTGGTGGAAGTAGCGGGGATCCCGGCAGGGCTTCGCCAAGCACAAGCGGGAAGGAGAGGTGTCACGGGAGGGAGAGGGAGGCGCCAGGGGCTGTGGTGCGGCTGCCCTCCCTCCCCCCCAACTATTTATAGGGGCCCTGGGGGGCGCCGGCCCCCTGGAGATCCCATCTGAGGGAGGGGCGGCGGCCAAGGGGGTGGCTTGCCCCCCAAGCCAAGTGGGGCGCCCCCCACCCCCAGGGTTTCCAACCCTAGGCGCAGGGGAGGCCCAAGGGGGGCGCACCAGCTCACCAGTGGCTGGTTCCCCTCCCCACTTCAGCCCATGGGGCCCTCTGGGACAGGCGGCCCCACCCGGTGGACCCCCGGGACCCTTCCGGTGGTCCCGGTACAATACCGATAACCCCCGAAACTTTCCCGGTGGCCGAAACTGGACTTCCTATATATAATTCTTCACCTCCGGACCATTCCGGAACTCCTCGTGACGTCCGGGATCTCATCCGGGACTCCGAACAACTTTCGGGTTTCCGCATACTAATATCTCTACAACCCTAGCGTCACCGAACCTTAAGTGTGTAGACCCTACGGGTTCGGGAGACATGCAAACATGACGGAGACGACTCTCCGGTCAATAACCAACAGCGGGATCTGGTGTTGGGGAATGTAGTAATTTCAAAAAAATTCCTACGCACACGCAAGATCATGGTGATGCATAGCAACGAGAGGGGAGAGTGTTGTCCACGTACCCTCGTAGACCGACAGCGGAAGCGTTATCACAACGCGGTTGATGTAGTCGTACGTCTTCACGATCCGACCGATCAAGTACCGAACGTACGGCACCTCCAAGTTCTACACACGTTCAGCTCGATGACGTCCCTCGAACTCCGATCCAGCCGAGTGTTGAGGGAGAGTTTCGTCAGCACGACGGCGTGGTGACGATGATGATGTTCCACCGATGCAGGGCTTCGCCTAAGCTCCGGAACGGTATTATCGAGGTGTAATCTGGTGGAGGGGGGCACCGCACACGGCTAAAATATCGTATATCAAGTGTGTCTAGAGGTGCCCCCGTATATAAAGGAGCAAGGGGGAGACCGGCTGCCCTTGGCGCGCCAAAGAGAGGGGGGAGTCCTCCTCCTAGTAGGAGTAGGACTCCCCTTTCCTAGTCCTACTAGGAAAAGAAGGGGGGAAAGAAAGAGAGGGAGAGGGAGAGGGAAAGGGGGTTGCGCCCCCCTCTCCTAGTCCAACTAGGACTCCTCCTGGGAGGGGGTGCGCCACCTCCTGGCTGCTGCCCTCTCTCTCCCCTCAAGGCCCACTAAGGCCCAATACTTCCCCGGGGGGTACCGGTAACCCTCCGGCACTCCGGTTTAATCCGAAACTTCTCCGGAACACTTCCGGTGTCCGAATATAGTCGTCCAATATATCAATCTTTATGTCTCGACCATTTCGAGACTCCTCGTCATGTCCGTGATCACATCCGGGACTCCGAACAACCTTCGGTACATCAAAACTGATAAACTCATAATATAACTGTCATCGTAACTTTAAGCGTGCGGACCCTTCGGGTTCGAGAACTATGTACACATGACCGAGACACCTCTCCGGTCAATAACCAATAGCGGGACCTGGATGCCCATATTGGCTCCCACATATTCTACGAAGATCTTTATCGGTCAGACCGCATAACAACATACATTGTTCCCTTTGTCATCGGTATGTTACTTGCCCGAGATTCGATCGTCGGTATCTCGATACCTAGTTCAATCTCGTTACCGGCAAGTCTCTTTACTCGTTCCGTAATACATCATCCCGCAACTAACTCATTAGTCACAATGCTTGCAAGGCTTATAGTGATGTGCATTACCGAGTGGGCCCAGAGATACCTCTCCGACAATCGGAGTGACAAATCCTAATCTCGAAATACGCCAACCCAACAAGTACCTTTGGAGACACCTGTAGAGCACCTTTATAATCACCCATTTACGTTGTGACGTTTGGTAGCACACAAAGTGTTCCTCCGGTAAACGGGAGTTGCATAATCTCATAGTCATATGAACATGTATAAGCCATGAAGAAAGCAATAGCAACATACTAAACGATCGGGTGCTAAGCTAACGTAATGGGTCATGTCAATCACGTCATTCTCCTAATGAGGTGATCCCGTTAATCAAATGACAACTCATGTCTATGGCTAGGAAACATAACCATCTTTGATTAACGAGCTAGTCTGGTAGAGGCATACTAGTGAAACTCTGTTTGTCTATGTATTCACACATGTATTATGTTTCCGGTTAATACAATTCTAGCATGAATAATAAACATTTATCATGATATAAGGAAATATATAATACTTTATTATTGCCTCTAGGGCATATTTCCTTCATCTGGATACCCATGTTGGCTCCCACATGTTTCACGATGATCTCATCGGATGAACCACGATGTTGAGGATTCAATCAATCCCGTATACAATTCCCTTTGTCAATCGGTACGTTACCTGCCCGAGATTCGATCATCGGTATCCCAATACCTTGTTCAATCTCGTTACCGGCAAGTCACTTTACTCGTACCGTAATGCATGATCCCGTGACCAACCACTTGGTCACTTTGAGCTCATTATGATGATGCATTACCGAGTGGACCCAGAGATACCTCTCCGTCATACGGAGTGACAAATCCCAGTCTCGATCCGTGTCAACCCAACAGACACTTTCAGAGATACCTGTAGTGTACCTTTATAGTCACCCAGTTACGTTGTGACGTTTGGTACACCCAAAGCACTCTTACAGCATCCGGGAGTTACAAGATCTCATGGTCTAAGGAAAAGATACTTGACATTGGAAAAGCTCTAGCAAACGAACTACACAATCTTTGTGCTATGCTTAGGATTGGGTCTTGTCCATCACATCATTCTCCTAATGATATAGGTCCTCCTCTCGCCGACGGAGCGGCCCCACTCCCCTTTTCGCTTGTGCCGGCGCCCCCAGCGCGCCGGGTTCGGCTCGGGAGCGCCGGCTGTTATTCTGGCCTAAACCGACGCTAAATGAGATCATGGGACGCGACTAGACCGATTTTCGCTCGCGAATGTTAAAAAATCGCCTAAAAAGATCTGTTGGACGCGCGGCTGGAGATCTCTAATGCGTGGCTGGAGGATGACGGGGAAGGCCCGGGAATCTGCCGCTCGATCCGCACACTGCGCATGCACGGCAACATCGCCGTCCCGACGCGATGCACTTATGCTGACCGGCCAAGAGCCGTGAGTCGGGCAGGCGTGCGGCGGCGTATTCGCGTGATCAGATCAGCTTAGCTTAGCGAAATGCAGGCCCGTGCTGACTTAGCATCAGTGGGACCGAGTATTCTAAAGATTCAGTTATAACTTGTGCTAAAAAGTTATAAAGTTGTTTAAAAAAGGTTATAACCTGTGGTAAAAAGAAAATTATATAGTTGTTTAAAAAATCAGTTGTAACTTTAACTCATAACTCGTGAAAATAATAATCATAATATAAATAATTAATATGAACTAGGCTTTCAACTGGACTCGCTACCACTCCAACATCGGTGGCACGCGGCTCAGTGAAATTAATTGCCGCCGCCGTGATTTTCGTCACACTGTTGAAACGCAGGGAGGCACACTCCTACTTCGTGGAATCAACCCTGCTGCACCCACAACCTCATCATCGGCCCAACAGCATCCCGCATCCAATACATCGCCGCCTCCCCCCTCCACGTAGAGACAAGACATCAGAGAGTGGCAGCGCAAGGGGAAAAATGCTTCAAAAGCGTGTTCTCGATGCGGCAGGAAAGAAGTGCGGAAGACAGAGGGATCAGGCGACACGTGAAGCGTTCGGACACAAGCAAAATTCATGATGTTTGCCGATTAATTTTGTCCTTTATTTAATTGCTATTGGGGAACTAATTAGCACTTACTCTAACATAGTCCATGTATGCTTAAAGAGGTTTTACGCCAAAGATCATGGCAGACTTAAGGCCTGTCGACACCCCGCTAGCCTCAACAACCTCAAATGAGTCTGGATCCTGGCCACCCGGTAACTCTTAGTCGAAATGGTACATCATGTTAGCTAACGTGAGCTCCACGAGGCGCGTCCCAAAGGCCATACCGGGGCAACCCCTCCTCCCTGCACCGAACGGTAGGAACCGGGGATCCTTGCCATTGTAGTCAATGGTTCCGCCCAGGAACCTTTCTGGCCGGAACTCCTCGGCGTTCTCCCACGACTCGTTATCCCTCCCGATGGCCCACGTGTTAACCATGACATTGGTTTTGGCCGGGATGGCATAACCGTGCAGCTGTGCATCTTGAATCGACTCGCGTGGGAGGAGGAGCGGCACTGCTGGGTATAGCCGCAATGTCTCTTTCATGGCCGCCTGCAGGAGGTTCATCTTCCCCAGCTCCTCCTCGAGGACTCCTCCATGCGCGCCTGCTGCAACCTGTCTCACCTCTGATTGCACCTTTGCCATTTCTCTTGGATTCTTGATGAGCTCCGCCATGGTCCATTCTATCGTCTTGTAGGTCGTGTCGGTGCCACCTATGAACATGTCCTGCAGATGCAATACAATGCCAAGATATAAGCTAATAAGCATGTACTCTGGCTGCTCCTACTCCTAGTGGCAGCTGGTGCCACATATACTGCTGATCTACAAAACCGGCAACCAATTCTTGTTCTCAGATTAATACTTAGCGTTTCTCGAACAAAACAAATTAATTTCACTTACCAAGATAAGTCCCTTCACATCAATCCGGTCCAGCTTAAACCCCTGGTCGCCATCCTTAGCGATCGAGAGCAAGTCGTCCAGGAGGTCCCGAGCCTCGCCGTCGTTTCCTGGGTCCTCCTCGTGCTCCGTGATGGTCCTCTCCATAATAATGTCGAGCTTGGCCGCCGTCGCCGTGAGCGACGTGTTCCCGAGATTAGGGTGGCTAGTGGACTGGGCAACGGGGCTCGACGCGAGGATGAAGAGGACCTTGGCCGGCTCGACGCCGCCAAGCTTGTGCCCGAAAGCCGCCCGCGAGATCACGGAGTAGGTTAGGGTGATGATGAGCTCGGTGACGTTGACCCCCGGGCGTTTGCCGCCGTCCTCCTGGGCGCCACTGGCCGCCCGGACCCGTCCCACGAAGCGCGCGGCCTCCTCCTCCCGGAGGGCGCGGAAGGAGTCGACCCGCTTCACGCTGAGGAGGTGCACCACGGCGATGCGGCGTAGTTGGCGCCAGCGCTCGCTGTAGGCGCTGAAGGCGACGTCCCGGCAGCCGTAGAACGTGCCGCGGGTCATGTACTGCTGCGGGCGGCTGCAGAAGACGTGGTCCTGGGTCCTGAGCACCGCGTCGGCGAGCGGGGCCGAGGAAACCACGACGGCCCGCACGGCGCCGATGCGGAGGAGGATGAGCGGGCCGTGGCGCCGAGCTAGGGCCTCCAGCGTCCGGTGATGGCGGCCCCGCCCGAACTGGAGCAGGTTGCCGATGATAGGCAGCCCAGGTGGCGAAGGTGGCTGCGCACTCCGGCGGCCATATCGGAAGCCTCTCGCGACGATGGTGAAGCAAGATACCACGAAGAGGAGGCAGAGGAGTAGTGTAGAGTCGAGCTGAAGAGATGCCATGAGGGCTAGCTAGCCTGGCAGAGCGAACGGACGCTACATGTGTGTGCAACGACCAGATAGCTAGCGGTGAACTTAAGTTGATCCGCAGGATCCACACAAGACAAATTTCGCCTGATGGATACGCACCGCTGAAGAATCTGCGGCGGGGTGACCATGCATGTCTGGACGACCGGACACGTACGGCGGCGATACGAAGGACTGGAAGCCATGTGGCAGAGCTGCGCATGGAACGACGAGGCCGGCTGGAGGACAACGGAGTGGATATAATTCATGTGGTGGTGGTACGATTCAGGCATTGAGCGATGGTTGTTGCACGGCGGGACGGAGATCATATCGGAAATATCTGCTTTCGACGCGCCCAGCATGCATGAATGCATGGACAGAACAGCAACATCGTTGTCCCGATACCGGCAAAAGAAAAAGAAAAACATCGTTGTCCCGAATCCCGATGCAATCATGCAAGATGCCGACCCAGGCCAGGGAAGAGGCGGCAGGTGCGAAGCTGTGGTATTTTTCTCTTTTTGAGAAAAGGGCGATCTCTCTGATTTTCATTACTATTAACACTTTTCACCAAATTTCATTAATACTAGCAAAAGGATCCGTGCGTTACAACGGGAGAAAAAAATCTTAATCTTCAAAGACCATGACAACATTTTGCTGCTTCACTGATAACATTTTGGCGAACATTTTGTTCAATTACCTTCACATTTTTTAACACACAAACTTTTTTAAAAACTCATGAACACTTTCTTATTTCCCAAACTTTCTGAATATGCAAATGTTTTATGAATATTTTGAATCCACAAAGATTTTATGATTTATAAAATTTTAGTCAAAGTCATATTATTTGGAATTTTCAGCTCAATCAGAATATATTTGAGGGGATATTTTTCTTTTCTCTTCCTTTTTCTTTTTTGAAAATTGAGAATCTGTTCAGCAATGCTCAGTGGGCCGGCCCAGTGAACGTAGCAGCAGCAGCAATAATAGTGCCAGCCGGTCCAAGGCCTAACCGGCCGAACCGGCCCAACAACTATAAAAATAGTATTCGTCACGGAGATGTGATGCCCCAAAGGCAGGACGAGGATTTAGAGCTCTCGGGTGCTCCGCACCCCTATACGTACAATACCAGAAAAAAAATACTGAGAAATTTAAAAAAAGAATCTGGGATTTTGGGATATCATACGTGGGTTTCCGATGTACTCCCGTCTGAAATTTGATGAAAAAATACCAGGAAACGTATTCGTGGCAAAAAAGACAAATTTTTCCTATGTTATAGCAAAACACTATTTGGGTACATTTTTTCCGGGCAGTAATTCCTTCGCCACTGATACGTTTTTTGGTATTTTTTCATGAAATTTCACACAGAAGTAGATTAGGAAACCATGTTACATTCCGAAATTTTGGATTTTTTTTATTTTCTGGGAATTTTTAACGAATATTTTTCGTATAGGGTTGCGGAGCACGCGAGAACTCCCGTACTTGCAGTGCGGTTTGATTGGCCACAGGAAGAATACTTGCAGCAATCGGCCATAGGTAGCTTTGCAGAATGAGATTCTATATTAGCTTTCGTGTGGTTTCAGGATGCATGTTTAGCTTGCCGTCATTCGTTGATTAGAAAACTTGCTATTCTAAACATCGTGGCACATAGATTTCTGTATGGTGTAATTTTGTCTCTCCAAAGACCTGAACTCATTGATATTCAAAGACATGCGAGATGATGGCGTTCTATTCGGGACAAATCTTGCTTTTAATCAATTAGAATCCGTGTTAGGGCTAAGATATTTTGAACTGGCACATCGAGCAATAATCCTGCCCATCTTCATTTATCTTGCAATGGAAAAAAAAGAACATAAAGGGGTATTGATAATGGCAGGAATGAGCATTTATTTTGAACAATGCATGCGCTTTACGACGCGTGGTTTACATGCGCTGCCACTGTGCAAAAATAAGGATGCAGTGCCGTGTAAAACGTCTATTAAAATTGTAGAAAAAACACCACTGCACCACACGCACCCCACCTCCATCTCGCACCTGCCACGATTCCTCCCACCAGCCCCCACCTCCCTCCTCCCCCGGCGCACCTCCCCCCGATCCACCTTCTGCCCTGCCGGGGAGCCGCGCCGCCCCACCCCCCGCTGGCACCGCGGCCTCCTCCCCCTCCCGGCTTCTTCCCCCGTCGGCACCGCGGCCTCCTCTCCCGCCAGGCTTCTTCCTCGCTGGCACGGTGGCCTCCTCTCCCGCCTTGCTTCTTCCCCGCCGGCACGGCGGCCTCCTCCCTGATCCAGCTTCTTCCTTCGCCGGCACCACGACCTCCTTCCCGGCGCCACCGCGAACCCGGTCGTGCGCCACCAGGGGAGCGACCTCCCCTGCTCCCGCGCCTCCGACCTCGTGTGTACTACCCCTCGCCGCCGCACCAGGTGCAACCGCCGCTCCTCTCCCTCCCTTTCCCAGCCAAGATCCGCCTCCCCCGCGGCACGGGCGTCAACTTCGCCGACTTCGACCTTCACGAGCGCGCTCTCGTCTGCTCCCCTGCAACCTTCGTCGTCTGCCCCACGACGTGCGTGTGCGGGTGCCCAATCCCCCGCGGCGGCAGCCACCAATGTCTGGAGCGGTGTGCCACAGACAAACCGACGGCGGCGTCCCGCCCCTGCTCCTGCGACCGGCCCTTCCATCCCTTCCTTCCATGCCACGCGACACACACGCGCGCAGCTGCTACCGGCAGGGCACCAGCTCGCCCCGCCCGTTGGCCCTTCCCTTCCTTCCATCTCTCTCCCTCTTGCGCCCCTTCTCCTCTGGCCACCCCCGCATCGGCTGAGCATCCCCGCGGCCGGGCAAGCGTTGCCGCCGGCGAGCTCCTCCTGCGACTCCCCTTCCTTTTATTTGCAGGGGTGTTTTTGCAAAAAGGAAGTGTTCTCTCGGATTCCAACTTCAAATAGGAGTGCGGGTTGAATTCTAGAAAACGCAGGGGCTTTTCTGCAAAAAACGCCGATGACGTACGACCAGAAACCGTAGCTGCTTTATTATATTAGGGAAAGATTAATAGAAAGGGGTTTTTCTTGCACCGATGTGGGCCTTTGTACCACTTGTGGGCTTTTTTGTTTTTTCTTGGGTTTCTTTTCGTGTTCTCCAGTGAATGTTGGATAAACGGCTAGGAGCACGTGTGTGCTTTCCATTGATTTTTGTGTCCTCATTTTAATTTTTTAAAATATTTTTGCTATTTTTGCATGAAAGTCTTTTGCTTCTTTCATACTTTTCTGGATTTTTCTTTGTTTGGCAACGTTTGATGAATATGTATTCCAGTGTCTGGATTTTTTTTAAATCTGCAATGTTTACAAAAATAGATAAACTTTTTAATGGTTTATTTTTTTGCAATTTTTTATTTTAAATACGTGATGATCTTGTTTATTCCGCATGTATGTATGCATATATGCAACCTTATTTCCATTTTGTATATTTTTTTTCTTCATGCACTTTTTTTTACTTTGTATTTGTTCATATCATTTGAGATGGTATTTTCAAAATAAGGGGTTTAAAGATTTATTGTGTTTTTTTTCATGTGATCCTCATCGCATTGTTTTTCTTCTTCATTTTTTCACCTTTTTCTTGTTTTCTTTTATATTTTAATTAATCATTTCTAACGAGAATATTGTTGCTACCCATTTTGCTTTCAATATTTTATTAAACAACTACTTTTACGTTTCAATTTGAAAATATTTCCATTTGGTTGCACAATCCCCCTCGACTGCAACTATAGTCTTCTACGCGACTATAACTTAGTGGTGATTTTTCAGGAGTCAAGAGCAGTTGCATGTGTGCCACTAGGCACGCAACTGCAAGTGTTGCTCTGGCTGCAACTCTAAGGTGTTTTTTTCAAGGAGAGGGGTAGTTGCATGTCTACCACTAGGCATGCAATTGCAAGTGTCGCCCCAACTGCAACTGCGATTATGTTGTGTTTTATCAAGGAGACGTTGTTGCATGACTACCACTAGGCATGCAATTGTAAGTATTGTCACCGACTACAACTTTGTGGTGTTTTTGTCGAGGAGGAGGGCAATTGCATGTGTGCTACTAGGCACGCAACTGCAAGTGTCGCGCTTCGCTTCAACTATGAGGTATTTTTTCAAGGAGAGGATAGTTGCATGTTTGCCACTAGGCATGCAACTGCAACTGTCGCCTCCAACTGGCAACTGTATGTCTTCAATGCAATTGCAATTATGTGGTGTTTTGTCGAGAGGGGTTGTTGCGCGTCTGCCAGTAGGCATGCAATTGTAAGTGTTGTCACTAACTACGACTTTGTGGTGCTTTTTGTTGGGGAGGTGGGAAGTTGAATGTCCATCACTAGGCACGTAACTCCAAGTGACGTCCCTGACTGCACCTTTAAGGTGTTTTTGTAAGGAATTCCACTAGACATGCAATTGTAAGTGTCTCTCCTGACTGCAAATGCACGTCTTTAACACGAGACTACAACTCTTAGTATTTTACTAAGTTGACTCAGATAGGTTATTGCTGGCGTTGGATAAAGTGGCAGCGCCATAGCTCATCATAGGTCAAATAAAAAAAGACTAAAATTAATGAAAGACTTGACAAAATAAAAGACTCAAAATTTGAACTGGTGGTAAAAAATAAATTCCTAAAATGATAAAAACGGTAAAAATAATGATGATAAAAAAAGCATAATATAATTATATACTTAAAATATTTGATCAAATTGGAAAAGTGTTTCTGGCGTGCAAAGAAAAAGAACACCAGCACTAATAAAATAACTATGGCGTGCAAAGAAAACCAAGGTCTCTAGTAGTTTCCAAACAGTGAGTGCATATGGGCCAATAGATTTGTGGCGTTTACAACACAATCAACGCCGGCACTATGCTTGTAAAGCTGGGGTGTTGATTTGGCGTACGGCAGCACTATTTAAAAAAAATAGTGCTCACGCGGATGTAAAATGCCATGTCACCAACGAAAGTTGTGGCTAGCATCTTTTTCACTAGTGAACCTCCACACCTAGCAATGGAGGCATCACAAGCCACACATGGGAAACTTTCACGGAGGCGGCGAGGAGACCGCCAACGTTGGACGACGTCAGTTTGAGCGTCGGAGCTCCGCCAAGGGCGTGAGGAAGGTCGAGGATGAGGTGCCTCCTCTATGGGTGTGGTCATCCAGAGCATCTCCAACAGTGGCTGCAAAAAACGCGCGCGGCGGACGGTTTCTCGCGCTCCAGCGAAGGCGGAAAAATCAGGCGCACGGGAAACAATTGCCCGCGCGCGGGAAAAAGTGGGCGGTCGCGCGCTAGATTTGGCGCGCCGCTTCCGGCGCGCCTATAAAATGCAGCGCTAGCTACGCACCGTTCCATCGCTGTCCACATCGCCACACGCCCTCTGCCGCTCTCTCCTCGCTCCATCTACCACTTTCTCGCCTCGCCGTCGACGCGCCACCACCGCGCCGCCGGGGAGCTTCGGGCTACCGCGGCGTCCGTGCGTGCCCGTCCGGCACCTACCCCGAGATTCGGTCCAGCGACGTGCGCCTTGGCCTCGGCACCTTCGACACCGCCCACAAGGCCGCCCGTGCGTACGACGCGGTGGCGTGGTGCCTCCGGCGGTCCCGTTGGGACGTGAACTTCCCGGATGTGGCGACGCGGGAGCGGGTGCAGGAGTTGGCGCCTCCCCCGCGGCTTATCACCGACGAGGATCATCGCGAGAACCGGAGGCGGGAGCACTGTCTCAGCCTGGCCGAGATGGACGAGGAAGCCATGGCGCTGTGACGCCAATGCTTCCCTCAAGACGTCATCACCGAGCAACAGTTCTTCGCCGAGAGGAGGGCGGAGCGAGCCGCCTATTGCGATGACAGGTGAACGCGGAAGGCGGCCGCTGAATTCAACATTGCGCTAGGAGATGCGTCGTCCTGGGGCTTCAACGACGAGCGGTTCCTTGACGCCTTCATTCAGACGTCGGAGGAGGACATCACCGAGGCGGAGTCCGAGTCGGAGGATGACGAGTAGTAGTAGTTTTTCGTTTTATCTATTTATCGTAGGAGGAGGCTATGAACTATCTATACACTATCTATGCATCGTAGGAGGAGGCTATGAACTATCTATCGTTTATCTATATACTATCAGAGCCAAATGTATATCGAGTCGTAGTACAAAAAAAAGAAATATAATGTGTCTCCTGGAGCGGTTCGGGCGCGCTTTATTTTACGGCGGCCGCTAGAGCCAGCGCATCGCCGCGCGCAAAAGCTGGCTCACCCGGCGATGTATACTGTTTTTTAGCGTGCCGCGCGTTGCACGTCTGTTGAAGATGCTTTGAGGAGTGATAAATGATGATGGCTTTACTGCACCACCCGCCAGTGCCTCAAAGGCTCCAGCATCCGTCACACCCCCCTCCACCGACGGGTCAGGTCCACTTCCCATCCCTCTCCGCTATGACTCTGTGAGTGAGCTCGGAGAAGGAAATGTTGTCGGCGAGCCAAGCGATTTAGGGCGAGGGGGGATTGAGATCCGATGACTGGCTGTGGGCAAGTCACCGGTGAACAGTACGGTAATGGTCCCCCTCTCCACACCATCCGATTCAGAACCGACGGGCATATCTGCGTGAACAGTACCACATCTATAGTGCTTTAGTCTATAGTGTTTTGGTCTATAGTGCGTTCTGCAGTACTTTCTGC
>NC_057796.1:429364778-429368003 GCF_018294505.1 Triticum aestivum | reverse complement strand
GACTGGCTGTGGGCAAGTCACTGGATCCCTGTCCGGCGAGGGGCGTGTAGAGATGGGATCTTGGAGAGCGGCAGCGCAAGGGGAAGTGCTCGATGAGGTAGGAAAGAAGCATGGAAACGATTCGGATCAAGCAACGCGCGATGCGTTCGGCCACAACACAAAATTCATACAATTTGCTTAATTTTCTCCTTTATGTAATTGCTATAAGGGGGGCTCATTAACACTTACTCTAACAAAGTCCCATGTATGCTTACAGAGGTTTTATGGCAAGGATCAAGGGAGACTTAAGGCCAGGTGACACCCCGCTAGCCTCGACAACCTCAAACGACTCCGGATCCTGGCCACTCGGTAGCTCCCAGTCGAAATGGATCATCATGTTAGCCAGAGTGAGCTCTGCGAGGCGCGTCCCAAAGGCCATACCGGGGCACCCCCTCCTCCCTGCGCCGAACGGTAGGAACCGGGGGTCCTTGCCATTGTAGTCGATGGTTCCGCCCAGGAACCTTTCTGGCCGGAACTCCTCGGCGTTCTCCCACGACTCTTTATCCCTCCCGATGGCCCATGTGTTGACCATGACCCGGGTCTTGGCCGGGATGTCGTAGCCGTGCAGCTGCGCATCCTGAATTGACTCGCGTGGGATGAGGAGCGGCACCGCCGGGTGTAGCCGCAATGTTTCTTTCATGGCCGCCTGCAGGAGGTTCATCTTGTCCAGCTCCTCTTCAAGGACTCCTCCATGCGCACCTGCAACCTGTCTCACCTGTGATTGCACCCTTGCCATTTCTCTTGGATTCTTAACGAGCTCGGCCATAGTCCATTCTATCGTCTTGTAGGTCGTGTCGGTGCCTGCTATGAACATGTCCTGCACATGCAATACAATACCAAGATAATTACGCTCAGCATGTGCTGGCTGCTCCTACTCCTGGTGGCAGTTGGTGCTATACTGCTAACTGTTAATATCTACCAACCAGTTCTTGTTCTAAAATTAGTAGTACTTATATACTGTACTTACTTACCAAGATGACTCCCTTGACATCAACCCGGTCCAGTTTAAACCCCTGGTCACCGTCCTTGGCGATCGAGAGCAAGTCGTCAAGGAGGTCCCGGGCCTCGCCGTCGTTTCCTGGGTTCCCCTCGTGCTCCGTGATGGTCCTCTCCATAATACTGTCGAGCTTGGCCGCCGTCCTCTTCACCCTCGCGTCGAGCCCCGTCGCCCAGTCCACCAGCCACCCTAGTTTTGGGAACACGTCGCTCACGGCGATCGTGCCGAGCAGCTCAGTGAGCTCCTTCATCATGTCGCGGACCTTGCCCGGCTCCTCGCCGCCAAGCTTGTGCCCGAAAGCCGCCCTCGAGATCACGGAGTAGGTTAGGGTGATGATGAGCTCGGTGACGTTAACTCCCGGGCGTTTGCTGCCGTTCTCCTGGGCCCCACTGGCCACGCGGACCCGTTCCACGAAGCGCGCGACCTCCTCCTCTCGGAGGGCGCGGAAGGAGTCGACCCGCTTCACGCTGAGGAGGTGCACCACGGCGATGCGGCGGAGCTGGCGCCACCGCTCGCTGTAGGCGCTGAAGCCGACGTCCCGGCAGCCGTAGAGCGTTCCGCGGGCCGTGTACTGCTGCGGGCGGCTGCAGAAGGCGTTGTCCTGGGTCCTGAGCACCGCCTCGGCGAGCGAGGCCGAGGAGACCACGATGGCCCGCACGGAGCCGAGGCGGAGGAACATGAGCGGACCGTGGCGCCGCGCGAGAGCCTCCAGCGTCCGGTGAGGGCGGCCCCGCCCGAGCTGGTGCAGGTTGCCGATGATGGGCAACCCAGGCGGCGAAGGCGGCTGCGCGCCCTTTCGGCCATATCCGAAGCCTCTGAGGACGATGGTGAAGCAAGATACCACGAAGAGGAGGCAGAGGACTAGGGTAGAGTCGAGCTGAAGAGATGCCATGAGCGCTAGCTAGCAGAGCGGAACGGACGCAGCACGTGTGTGCAACTACCACACAGCTAGCGGTGAACTTAAGGCGCGTGTGCCGGCCGTTGTAATGTGGATCGAGATAGTTGATGCACAGGCTCCACAGAAGACAAATTTCGCCTGATATGGATACGCACCGCTGAAGAATGTGCGGCGTGGTGAGAATGTCGGCACGACCGGACACGTACAGAAGCTACACGAAGAACCGGCAGCCATGTGTCAGAGCCGCGCATGGAACGACCGACGACGATCGAGGATGAAGGACGAAGATGGAGTGGCTTGCTACGTGATAACCACAACAATGCGTGTGGTGGTGGTACGGTTCAGGCACCCAGCGGCGGGGCGAGATCATATCGGAAACCTGCTCTCGACCCCGTGCATGGATTGGACATCGACATCGTCGACCCCGTGCAATCATGCAAGATGCTGACCCGCCGGGGAAGACGCGTCCAGACAATTTTGAGCGGTAGATGAAAGGCATTTCATATTTGGCTCTGCAGGCGCCGGCATTTCCTATTGGGTCTGTCTACGTATCAGTCGATCTCAGTCGGCTGACGTCATCACATGTAAATTAGGCCCTTTAACTAGTTCTATTTTTGCTGGGTTGACTCGGCTAAGCACTTGGGCTTATTTCATTTTACTTGCTTGTTTGTTTGTTCTGGGCTTAGCACTTGGACTGCTACCTCTTTCTGTTGTCATTAGACCGGGCCTTTTTCTTTTTTTTCTTCGGCGGTCAGGGACGTACGGTGCCACCCGTAGATATGCCCACGTTTTGCTCAAAAAGAAAAGAGCTATGCCCACGTACAGATGCATGTGCATGCAGATGGATGGATATGGGTCTCTAGAGTGTACTATACGGTTTAGCATGTCTACGTGTGTCATCTTGTCACAGATGTACGTATGTGTGTCACTGTGAGTACACGTCTCATTTGACTCGCCCGCCTCCTCTTTCGGCGCCCTCTCCGACAGAACAAAAAAGTCCAGTTGCGTTCGGGTTAAAAGACATGCAGTTGCGGTCGGGTGCTGCACTTGCAGTTGCGGGACTGTTGTTGGGCTTGCAACTGGCCCGCCACTCTCCTGGCGCCCACTCTGACAAAACAAAAATCGAGTTACAACCATGTTGGGGGACATGCAGTTGCGGTTGGGTGCGGCACTTGTAGTTGCGGGGCTGTTGTCGGGCTTGCAACTAGTCCGCCCCCTCTCCCGGCGCCCCCTCCGACAAAACAAAAGTCGAGTTGCAACCATGTTGGGGGGCATGCGGTTGCGGGCAGGT
>NC_057796.1:429364290-429364541 GCF_018294505.1 Triticum aestivum | reverse complement strand
GAGTTGCAACCATGTTGGGGGGCATGCGGTTGCGGGCGGGTGCGGTACTTGAAGTTGCAGGGCTGTTGTCCGGCTTGCAACTAGCCCGCCCCCTCTCCCAGCGCCCCCTCCAACAAAACAAAAGTCGAGTTGCAACCATGGGGACATGCAGTTGCGGGGCTGTTGTCGGGCTTGCAACTAGCCCGCCCCCTCCGACAGAACAAAAAAACCCAGTTGCGGTCGGGTTAGAAAACATGACGTTGCGGTCGGAT